>NW_026865812.1:0-48652 GCF_026571515.1 Ruditapes philippinarum | reverse complement strand
ATCCTCGTGTTTCTTACCAAATAAATTAAAATTATTTTAAAATATGCTAAAATGAGGGAAACAATTAAAGTGTCGGGTGCAATTTTAAAGGTATTCAAATGATTATCTTTTTCCAAACTATAAATTCTTCTAATTTGTTTACAAATTTTTTAAGAGATAATCAAACGTAAATTTTTATGTATATTTTTGTCGGTCATTGTTGCACGATTTTAAAATTCGTTTGTTTAATTTGAACTTTTTTTCTATATTAATCACTATTAAACTACTGATTTTAAAGAAATGTATAATTACCATGTTTTGATTCTCTGCATGCTGTACATAACAAACGTGTCAGGTCAGGACAATTAGGAGAGTACATTGTGTATTTTGATGTTCGGCACAAGCAAAGATCTTTTACGAAGTCAGTAAATCTGAAGACAGTAGTTTTACGTTTTTCAAATATATGTACTTGTTTTTGTGATACAGAATAAAAAACTATCCACGTATTACGTTTTTCAATAATCCTTAGATATCTTTAACAATAATAGCTAACAATTTTTTAATTAATTTTGATAAAATCAATTCATACGATTAATATGCACTGATTACAATTGCAATGACAGGAGCAGAGAACACTGTTAAATATAAAAAGGTATCATAAATCATTATTATTCATATTTAACTTACGCAGACGTTGTTTTGCTTTCTCTATGCCATTTGATGAGCAATTAGCCATTATGCCATACGATTCAATGTCATATTGCACTTGTAGCCATCGTCTAAGGCCAAACAGTTTTTGTTGAAATTCGTTACTGATGATAATTTTAAAAAAAAATCTTCCATGACGTCCGAACTGGGGCAGTTGATGTGTTAATGTTTGTTGACGATTGGTCAGTGATAGAAATATCAACGATACGGCATTTTTTTATTGCCTTAATGAAATTAGCGAGGTGATAGATTGGTGTATCAGTTGATCTTTCATCAAAAGGTAAACCAGTCATATCGTTATCTTAATATATTCTCTCATTACTTCATAAACTCGTTGATTCCCTTCAGCACTTTTTTCACCATTTTTAGCAAAATAACATTTATCTGTAGATCAAGCAAGAAGTCCTCTGAAAAAAAAACATAATAGAAAATTAATGCACGGTCTAACGTGGATTAAAATATGCAGATATAATGCAGGTACAAATTGTATATTAGCGCTATTCTTAAATAAGTTACATTTGCGTTTCGTTATTTCTTTCCATATAACTGTTACAAAGGTTTCGTCATGCCTTCCCGTTTATATTCGTTATACATGGCGCCCCGAGTCATGCATTTTAAAAACAAAGTGCATGATTGCGTAATTATATCTGTAAAAGTATGTTTCCGTCTTCGTTAATATACACCTACGTCTGCAGTTTTTATGCAAGAACAAAAAGGACAATTTAGAGAAATGATTCTTTGACAATGAATTTTTGATATATTTCTAATCTTATTAGTTCAACTCGTTTTAGTTACATTATCATGTTAGTCCTCAAACAAATGAATATATAATAATATTATGTTTTTAATTTGTTTTCCTTTTGTTTTCTTTTCAATGATAACAAATCTTTTATTCTTAACAAATAAGAGCGGTGGATTCAAAGGTTTTTAAGTATTTATTTTTCATTAAGTACCTTTAAGATTCTTTTGTTTTTCCGCTGATCTAAGATCGAGCATAAGCTGAAGTTCGTTTTCTTTATCTGTAAATAAAAACACAACTCGATCAAATATTGGAAATGTATGCAAATAATATTCAATAATGCTAAACAGAGTATATGCATATCCTATTTTTTAATTAATTCGGCATGTATATAAATGGAAGAATACATCTTTAGACCAAACATTTGCAAGATTATTTCGACAGACCAACACGTGTGTGTTTTTAACTTTAAAACAACAACACTGTTTCTGCTTATAGTTACAAGCCACTTAAAGACAAAGTCTGCAAACTCCGGAATGTTTTCGTTAGATTAAATTAATATAATTATTTATTGATTATTCTTTTACAAGCAATATTATTTTTAGAAATCTGACGTTCTTTTGATTGATGTTTATAAGTATAGAAATAAAGACGTTTTATAAAGAAAATGTTTCTTGCATGACCTCTATAATATAAACTTGTAATAGTGTCAAATCCTCAAACACTTCTTTCCTGAAATTTGTCTATTCAAATATCATTTTCATTTCAAAATCTCTTTGTAGCTTCATTTTGTTTTAATTCTTCTTTCTCTTTGTAGCTTTGTACGAGTAATCAGTATTACATATGTTAAAATCCTTATGCCAATTTTGCATAATGTTACGGTTTTGTCAAATCCAACCGTTCTATCATTAAATGGAATCAATTTTATGAATTTGTGCAATATAAGGTAATAAATGTAATTCTTTTCAAACGGATACAGGATTTGTGAACTACACTGTTATATGTATCTTAGTTTTGATTTCAACTCATGGTCGAATGACCTAGTAGAATTTTTTTCGTATAAGGATCAGCTCTTATTTTTTTAAATTAAAATGCAAGGACAAACCTTTTATCTGTTGCTCTATAATTTGAAGTTTCAGTTCATGCTGAAAAAAAAAACGTTTAGAATTTTTCATGATAAGTATTTTTTCGAACCATGCGCGTATGTATAAACACGACGAAGAAATAACTTAATTTTAATTATATTTATTTTGGTAATTTTAATAAAATGCCTTATTTTCTTAGACCCAATATAACACTAATGGAATCACTAGAAATGTTCGGATTCCACCGTTTTAATACTACATTTGATAACCTACTTTTTCACTACTTACGAATGTAATGTTAAAGAAATCTAAACGAGGCTTTATATTCAAGCGTGCATTGTGGCTAACAGAGATAAAATAACAATGAGAGTAAATAAAGTTTCCTTTTAAAAGGAAAGGCTTGCACAGTCGTGCCTTCATCCCAACCCTTTAAAATCATTTCTTTTTGGTTTCAATTTATTATCACATTTTTTTTTTGAATTACGGTAATTGTATATCATAAAGGTTTATTTTAGTTGTTTTTTTTTTTTTTTTTTTTTGTTTTTTTGTTTTTGGCAAACCGAATTATTTTTGTCAAAACGATTTGAAATCTATTCTCTATTGTATAAAACTAATAAAGAAAATGATCAATCGTAAAAATACTAACGTGATACTGAAGGGAAACAAGTATGCACATTTCATTTCCCCTTTTTCGCAGCGAAATAATTCCTTTGCTTTATAGACAAGTAAATGCACACTAAAATACTTTGTTACGTGGTACCAATTAATAAGCATGTATCAATCACAAATATCTGTAGATCAGCACGTGGCAAGGTTAATGATATGCATGGGCTATTTTTAGATTACCTCACCAAGAAGTTGAATTGCGTTCAGTAGATCTAAATATAACTCGATCATGCGTGATTTGGTAAGCAGGACCACCCTTTGAAGACGGAACCATTCTCTATTGTATAAAACTAATACAGACAAAAAAAAACAATTATAAAAGACACTAACTTTTGCGTTTTGAAACATAATTGAAATGGAACAATTTCGTTTATAATTTATTACGGTTTAAACCGATAAATCGAGTAAAAATAGAAATCCTATTTATATAAACAAACTGGGATTACCGAAGTAACTAAAATAGCTTAGATTTCCGTAATATTACTTCGTCTGATTCCGCAGTATGACGGAATCGCCCGAATTGTCACGGTTGCAATCGGAACTTCATCGACTATTATCATTAATCCGAAGAGTAACGGAAAGGCCGAAACTTTGCGATTGGCACGATTGCAGCTGGTTTCACGTTCAATCATGCACTATAATACTATCGCTTACTGGTCCAAATTTAATCCAAGACGTCTGTAGGTAGGCAGTAGTTATTTGCAGTTAATTTTTTTTAATTTTCCCACATTACATGTATACAAATCCTGACCCGGATATAGGCCTACCTGATGCGTACCCCGTTCGCACAGTCGAAATTGAGCGAAGCTCGGTAACAGCGTGAATATCCGGGCCAGGATTTGTATGCATGATAAAGTTACAGCCCGGACACGAATGTGTGTACCTATAAACTCTAATTGTGATAAAGTGAAATTCAAAATGGTAGTGCGACATTTACCTTTAAGGTAGGGACGTGATTATTAGACGCGACACATTGTCTTGATGTTGTAGTCATTTACGCCAAGTTATTTTAAAATCATTCCATGCATGACAAATTTACAGCCCGGACACGATTGTGTGTACCTATTAATTCTAATTGCGATAATGTGAAACTTAAAAATGATAGTGTGACCTTGACTTTTGAGGCAGGGACGTGGTTCTTGGACGCAACTCATTTGCCAAAACGAATGAAGTGAGGACTCATAGACGGCCATACAGACGGACAGACGGACGGTGCGATTATATTTTGCCTCCCTTCGGAGTACAAAAATGAGTGGGCGTGTTAATGGACATGTATACTATCCAAGCCACGCACCGACTGCCTTTGGTAAGTATTAGTCCGTTAGATCTTGATATTTAGTTATTTGTTTCTAATTTCATTATTAATAATTATTTCGAACTGATTTTTTGCATGAAAGTCAAACTAAACCTATTGTAATAGATTATAATGGAACAAATATAATAGAACGCTTAATTATGATTTTACAAGTCGATTTCGGTATTGTAACATATATTTCGGTTCGTGACAAATCAGGGGATAATCTTGATATTTAATTATTTGTTTCTATTTTCATTATTAATAATTATTTCGAACTGATTTTTTGCATGAAAGTCAAACTTAACCTATTGTAATAGATTATAATGAAAAAAATATAACAAAATGCTTAATTGTGATTTTATAAATTGATTTCGGTAATGAAAAGTTGATTTCGGTAACTTTACCGAAATTAAGTTGATTTCGGTACCGTAACGTACCGCGTTAGATCGATCGTAAATCAGTTCATAATTATTATGTATCCGTCATTACTGGAAAGAATCAGGGCAATCGGTTCCACATTAACAATGCTTCCATAACCAAGTTTATTAAACATTAAGAGTATAAGCCCTTTTTGAATGTACATAGTTTTACATGTAATCGAGATTAGCAGACATAACTAGAACTGCCACTATCATGGCGTGAATACCCCCGCATACCACTTTGTCAGAATCAACAGTGGCCATTTAGAGCTCAAGGACAACCTCTCTGCCAAACCTGAGGTTACTTAGCCAGTGCATTGCTAAGTTATGTATTCTACATGCTTCAAATGTGAAAATGTCAAAATCAATACATTGCGGACAGGACATTCTTAAGCAATTGAGAAGAAAAGCTTTTTTTGTCAAGGTCCCTGTGACCTTGACCTTTGACCAAGTGACATCAAAATCAATAGGGGTCACCTTATAGTCATGATCAACATCCATGCCAAATATGAAGACTGTGTGTCAAAGGAATCTTAAGTTAATGGGTGGACAAACTTTTTGAAGTCAATGTCCCTGTGACCTTGACCTTTGATCCAGTGACCTCAAAATCAAAAGGGGTCATCTACTAATCATGATCAACATCCATGCCAAATATGAAGACTGTGGGTCAAAGGAATCTTAAGTTAATGGTTGGACAAACTTTTTGAAGTCAAAGTCCTTGTGACCTTGACCTTTGACCTGGTGACCTCAAAATCAATAGGGGTCATCTACTAATCATGATCAACATCCATGCCAAATATGAAGACTGTGGGTCAAAGGAATCTTAAGTTATAGGGCGGACAAGCTTTTTGAAGTCAAAGTCCCTGTGACCTTGACCTTTGACCTGGTGACCTCAAAGTCAATAGGGGTCATCTACTAATCATGACTAACCTCCATGCCAAATATGAAGACTGTGGGTAAAAGGAATCTTAAGTTATTGGGCGGACAAGCTTTTTAAAATCAAGGCCCCTGTGACTTTGACTTTTGACCTGGTGACCTCAAAGTCAATAGGGGTCATCTGCTTATCATGACTAGCCTCCATGCCAAATATGAAGCCTGTGGGTCAAAGGAATCTAAAGTTATTGGGCGGACAAGCTTTTTGAAGTCAAGGCCCCTGTGACCTTGACCTTTGATCTGGTGACCTAAAGTCAATAGGGTTTATCTACCAATCATGACTTGCCTCCATGCCAAATATGAAGACTGTGGATCAAAGGAATCTTAAGTTATTGGGCGGACAAGCCTTTTGAAGTCAAGGCCCCTGTGACCTTGACCTTTGACCTGGTGACTTCAAAGTCAATAGGGGTCATCTACTAATCATGACTTACGTCCATGCCAAATATGAAGACTGTTGGTCAAAGGAATCTTAAGTTATTGGGTGGACAAGCTTTTTGAAGCCAAGGCCCCTGTGACCTTGACCTAGTGACCTCAAAGTCAATAGGGGTCATCTACTAATCATGACTAACCTCCATGCCAAATATGAAGACTGAAGTTCAAAGGAATCTTACGTTATTTGGCGGACAAGCTTTTTAAAGTCAAGGCCCCTGTGACCTTGACCTTTGACCTAGTGACCTCAAAATCAATAGGGGTCATCTTCTACTCACGACTAACCTCCATGTTAAATATGAAGACTAAGGGTCAAAGGAATCTTAAGTTATTGGGCGGAGAAGAAAAAACCGACTGACGGACGGCCGGACAGCCGGACGGACAAGCTGATTCCAGTATACCCCCCTAACAACTTTGTTGTGCGGGGGTATAAAAAGTACATATACAAATGTTTGACAGACAGAAAACGGTTATTGAAATTCTGTCCCACGAAGATTGAAAAGGTGTGTATTTCTGGGTTTATGCATACTCATTCTATCAATTGATATTGCACGTATAAACTTACTGTATGTTTATACAAGATCAATTTCATATATAATCGTATTATGCACTTGTATTTTGGGGAAACTAGTTATGTTCGTGAAGTTAGCCAGACAGCCGGAGCAGCCGGAACAGCCGGAACAAAATTTTGTCTCGTCTGGCTGTTCCGGCAACTCCGGCTAGCCGGAATCCGTTTCCGGCTGAATCGGCTAGCCAGAGAATATACAGTAAAACCTGTGCAATAGACAATTGGTAAATTTCATAATGTAGTTTCAAATTATTTATCACCTCGATCTCTGGCTATTCCGGCTGGCCAGAATAACCAAAATAAAGGCAATTAAAGATGAAAAAATAATCCATGAACAATTTTTTGAATATTTGTGTCGTGCAAAGTATGACCGCGGGCCCGCTGGCAAAGGTTCGCCGTCGGGAATGCTGTAGCATTTTGCCGACGTTGAGCCGAAAATCGAACTATACATGGTCATTTCAACTCATATCTGGCCATTTCCGGCTAACCCCTGTCAGGCTCAGCCTCAATTGCACAGAACCCCATATGGTGGGGTGGTTAGGGAGTATAACCGTGTCCGCTGACAAAGGTGTGTCCGTCGGGAATACTTTGGTATTTTGCCGACGTTGAGCCGAAAATCGTACTATACATGGTAATTTCAACTCATATATGGCCGTTTCCGGCTGACCCCTGTGAGGCCCGGCCTCAATTGCACAGAACGCCATAGGGAGTTTAACCGTGTGTCCGCTGGCAAAGGTGTGTCGGTCGGGACTACTTGGTATTTTGCCGACGTTGAGCCGAAAATCGTACTATACATGGTCATTTCAACTCATATCTGGCCATTTCCGGCTGACCCCTGTGAGGCCCGGTCTCAATTGCACAGAACCCCAGATGGTGGGAAGGTTAGGGAATTTAACCGTGTGACCGCTGGAAAAGGTGTGTCCGTCGGGAATGCTGTAGCATTTTGCCGACATTGAGCCGAAGATCGTGCTATAAATGGTCATTTCAACTCATATCTCGCCTATTTCGGCTGACCCCTGTGAGGTCCAGCCTCAGTTTCGCAGAATCTCATATATTTGGATGGTTAGGGGGACCGTGTGTTCGCTGGTTTATTTGTGTCTGCCAAAAATACTCTGGTATTTTGCTACGTTTAGCCAAATATCAAAATATAAATGATCATTTTAGCTCATATTTTAACATTTTCCTTAAATGTCCCCTGTGATACCCAGAACAAATTCCACAGAATGCCATATAGTGGGGTTTTTATGGGGCTGACTGTGTGTTCGCGGGTATAGGTGTGTCCGTCAGGATTACTCTGGTATTTTGCCGACTTTGAGTCAAAAATCGTACAATACATGGTCATTTCAGCTCATATCTTGCCATTTCCGGCTGACCCCATTTCCTTATGATCCCAAGGTTCAGTTCAACAGAAACCCATAAACTTTTATTTTTAGGTACGAAAGACCAGTGGGGACATTTCAACTACATGAATTTCCGATTATATCTTCGTGAATTCACGAATTCAACTTCGTGAGTTAACGTTTTCAACATACGGAAATCACGGAAAATACGATTTAAACTTCAGGAATTCACAACTTCAACCTCATGAATTCACGATTTCAACTGCACGAGTTCATGATTTTAACTTCTCTAATTCACAATTTCAACAACAGGAATTTTCACGAAAAGTGTAAAGCGTTGCACGAATAAGTCAGAAATTACAAAAAATGCATGTTATCCTTACGCTGCCATGTTAAGTTTTATTAAAATAACAAAGAGTTATTTCTGATGATAGTTTTTTAATGTTTTTCTGCGGATGTAGAGTGTAGGTAAAGTGAATTAACGGTTTCAACTTTAGATGAATCCTACATTTCTTTTTAGATAGTGGTATGTTTTAAGTCATTTACATGAAAGAAGTATGTGGCCAAATAATTATCAGCACAGTCAATGCCCAATTATTTTTATACAATTATATAGCATGCTCAACTTACTTATTGTGGTAAATCATATTTTCTGTTATTCACTATCAAGACATCCAACTGAAACTGTATATGGTAAATGTCTGTAAATTCAAAGGCTTGTTATTTATTAGATTCTGGAGGGGGCGGGGTGTTGACATTTAACAGTCAGTATATGTTTAGGTAAAGAATATCAGTGATAACGAGTCTTGCTGTAAGATGAAGTTACAAACTTTTAAAATGAAATCAAATACATGCACGATGTTATTCTGTATATTTTCAGCTGATCTTGTTAACCTTCTCTGTTAAGCTTTTTTCCTATAATTAATTGCTAATTTTCATTTTTTAATATGATCAATAAAAATCATTACAGGCATATATTAAACGTGTACTTTGTTATTTGTGTAATTTTTCAATAACTATTTTTCAGTGATTTGTTACAATTTCGTCGAAGTGAAGAGCACCATGAAAAAACTAAAAAGGAAAAATCAAGAATACAAAATCGATTTTTTCAGAATTAAGAAGAATTCAAACGATGTTATAAAGAGGACAGAAAGGGGGTGGGGTGGAGATAAACTAAGGTAAAAACCCTTAATTAAGACAAACATCGTGACTGAACCAAAGTGGTCGTAATTCAGGGTTGGTCTTAATTGTGGATATTCTAAGCATTGCTTGAATACTTTAGGAACATGACTTTATAACCTACAAATACAATATTAAAGTATGTTATAATATTTAATCTGATAAGAGCTAAACAAATTTCTGAAGAAAAGCTAATAATTTATACCACCATCGGGACTGGACCAGAGTGGTCTTAATTGCGGGGTGGTCTTAATTGTGAATATTCTTAACAATTCTTACATACTAGACAATGGTCTATTTTAATCATTTGTTTGAACAAAACATATGTATCTTAACCTGCAAATAAATTAAAAAAGTTTATAATGTTACATCTGATGAGAAGAAAACATATTTTGAAGAAACTAAATATCAAATTCTATTTAGCCTGATTTCAATAATAATTATTATATGATGTACAAAATTCATTCATCAAATAAAAAAATAAATTCTTCGAAAAAATCGATATGCTTCAAGCAACATTAAACCACTTTTAAATCTACTTTCTCATCTTATTTCATACAATATTCCCCAAAATATAAGGTGTTTTTGACACCTTGTGAAATCAAGTGTCATGCCCAAATACATTCACACAGATGGTTACAACATAACAACAAATTTTAGGTCTATGTGTGTGTTGACTTTATATCAGTGCTCTCAATAGTAGTGGGGTCAAATAAAAAACAAAACAAATAATTTGGACTTAATAAAGGTATAAGCGGTCTTAATGCTGGATCATGTAACCATTGACATAAAGAACAGAAAATTCCTTTCTAATAAAAATTGGTCTTAACAGCGGGTTGGTCTTAATTCCGGGGTGGTCTTAAGTAGAGAATCTACTGTATAATTTGGTCTGATTGAAATATTAATTATAGTATGATGTGTATAATTCAACTATCATTTAAGAAATGAATTCTTTACACATATAATTGTGCCGAAAGCAAAATTAAACCACAGTGACGCAAAACATTTACTTTCTTACCTTATTTCATATAATAATCCAGTAACAGTTTTTAACATCGTCATGCCAAAGAGCATTCAAACAGAAAATAACAACAAATTTTGATGTATTACAGGTAGGTGTTGAGTTTAACATCAG
This sequence comes from Ruditapes philippinarum, assembly GCF_026571515.1. Lineage (NCBI taxonomy): Eukaryota > Metazoa > Mollusca > Bivalvia > Venerida > Veneridae > Ruditapes > Ruditapes philippinarum. Next base: position 38,175 of record NW_026865812.1, on the reverse strand, counting down.
TAGTGGGTTTAAAAAAGATTAAAATAAGGGTTTTGGGACTGAATCTGGTGGTTTTTAAAGTGGATAAGCAGGGTGGTCTTAATTATAAATCATGTAACCATTGACATAAAGAACAGAAAATACCGTTCTTTTATTAAATGGTCTAATAGCGGAATGGTCTTAATTCCGGGATGGTCTTAAGAACAGAGAGTCTACTGTATGAAGTAGACTTTGCTTCGGATAGCACGGCAGTTTGAACAGGGACAATATAAATATGAAAATATTCTAGAGAGTTGCCTGGTTTCATCAAACATTGTTCTATTTGATTCATCGTTAATGTATGGGCATGATGAATGCTCTATTCAACCATGAACAACCGCGTAATGCTCAGCTTTGATGTATCTAATTGACAGAGTCGTCTCCCTTTAAATATTATCACCATTTGTAATTCAGTTTTAATTTAGTTTTAGAGTATTAGTTTCGAACTGGCCAGGGTCAAATTTACAAATAAAAATCACATTTGACATTATATTAGAAAGTTAAGCTTCTAAATATCGAAATGTGATATATTTCAAGTTTCGGTGCTTAGAATCGCGTTTCAAATGATTGGAAAAAAACGCGGGAAAACTCATCATAATAATATTATTTCCAATATGTCGTTACCTCCTGTTTAAGGAAATTTCTATTTAATCAAGGTCAAATTTTCACAATTAAACAAAAATGATAAAAGGAAGAAACATAACAGTAATGAAAAAATATTAGTATATAAGGAGGCAGGATACCAGAGTATTCCCGACGGACACACCTATACCCGCGGACACCCGGTCAGACCCCCTAACCATCCCACCATATGCGGTTCTGCGGAATTGAGTCTGGTCCCCACAGGGGCCAGCCGGAATTGGCCAGATATGACCTGTATAGTACGATTTTCGGCTCACCGTCGGCAAAATACCAGAGTATTCCCGACGGACACACCTATACCCGCGGACACCCGGTCAGACCCCCTAACCATCCCACCATATGCGGTTCTGCGGAATTGAGTCTGGTCCCCACAGGGGCCAGCCGGAATTGGCCAGATATGACCTGTATAGTACGATTTTCGGCTCACCGTCGGCAAAATACCAGAGTATTCCCGACGGACACACCTATACCCGCGGACACCCGGTCAAACCCCCTAACCATCCCACCATATGCGGTTCTGCGGAATTGAGTTTGGTCCCCACAGGGGCCAGCCGGAATTGGCCAGATATGACATGTATAGTACGATTTTCGGCTCACCGTCGGCAAAATACCAGAGTATTCCCGACGGACACACCTATACCCGCGGACACCCGGTCAGACCCCCTAACCATCCCACCATATGCGGTTCTGCGGAATTGAGTCTGGTCCCCACAGGGGCCAGCCGGAATTGGCCAGATATGACCTGTATAGTACGATTTTCGGCTCACCGTCGGCAAAATACCAGAGTATTCCCGACGGACACACCTATACCCGCGGACACCCGGTCAGACCCCCTAACCATCCCACCATATGCGGTTCTGCGGAATTGAGTCTGGTCCCCACAGGGGCCAGCCGGAATTGGCCAGATGTGACCTGTATAGTACGATTTTCGGCTCACCGGCGGCAAAATACCAGAGTATTTCCGACGGACACACCTATACCCGCGGACACCCGGACACACCATGGAAGACGCTCATTTTTTAGGAATATATCTGATTTTTTTCATCTGAAGTACACTTGATATCGGTTATTCTGGCTAGCCTGAGGAACCAGATATCGATGTGATTAGGAATTTGAATATACTGTAACCCAACGAATATTCGCGACCAATTAATATTCGCTTTATTCGCGGATGGCCACGAAGCGCGAATATTTGTTTGCGCGAATAAGTCCGCACGATTTCGCGAATAAATTGGAGAGAAATTTTTATTTTAGACGTTGTTCATGCAAAGCTACTTGACCGGATATATTCGAATTTTACGAGCACCTGTTAGGAAGTAATAAATTGTTATGAATATTGCCATAAAGCAATAAAAACACAAACTAAGTAAACTACTACTATTTTATAAATATCAAAAGAACTCTATGTCAATATAGCAATCAAAATAAGCATCCTCATTCGACCTGTTTGGACCCTATAAAATAAATGTTTGAACAAATCGTTTGACAAGCGTGGGAAAACTATCGAGCATCACAAAAGGCTATTGTTTTTTGGATCCTATAAATAATTGTTTGAGTGAATTGTTTAGACAAAGGTGGTATAAACCTATCGAGCATCACAAAAGGGTATCGGGTGTACATAATTACAAACAGTGAAATACAAGATGGTTTCATACTAGTATCGATATTTACCCGTCAAACTGAACAGCCTGTATAGCTCAGTTGGTTAGATTGCGGACTCATATAACATAATTTTCTCGGCGTGGGTTCGATCCCTGATTGGAAAAGGTATCTTTTTTATGAAAAGCTTAAATTGAATTTCCTAAAGACTTTTCTAGATAAGTTTGCCGCTTAAGTCATTTTTTTTTCTTTTCTGGTGTGCTTTCCAGATCATGATCAGGCAAAAACGATGCCAAAACACCCCTGCATTCTGAGGGTTTATATTTTATCAACCAACCTTTTAACGACATGTTTAGAAATGAAGACGAACGATGCGTACATGTACATATATAGATCACAATTCACTTACCAATACAATATAAGGCTAGCGTATTGTTAATCCCGTTTAACCACCAATAGTGACCTCAATTATTGAAGATTAATAGTCGGCTAATGGATTTTACGGCCCTATCGGACTTTCCAATCCGCGAATTTTCTTTTTTCGGAAATCAAGAAAACGCGGAAATTAATATTCGCGAATATGTCCGACTTCGGAAAAACGCGAAAATTTGTATTCGCGAATATAAATTGGGTTACAGTACATCATGAAATAAATGAATGGTCTTTTGCACAGGTTTTACTGTATCATTTCTAGCTAGCCTGTTCAGCCAGAACCGGATTCCGGCTAGCCGGAGTAGCCGGAACAACCGGATTAAACGAAAATATGTTCCGGCTGTTCCGGCTGTCTGGCTAACTTCACGCACATAAACTAGTTCCACACCTAATTTCGATTAATTTCTGATATTGAATCATTTTTAAAGCGCTCAGAAATATGTGTTGAATTTGACAAAAACTGGTGTACAAAAAGAAACCAGCTGCTATTATAACCAAATGTATGAACACATTGTTTGTACCTATAATTCTGTAAGTTTCGTAATTTTTTATAAGCATATATGCAAAAGGTCTCCACCCCTTCCTTCTATCAATTGCTAGTTTGTTAACTGAATGACAGACATATTTGTATAAATTGACAACCTGTACGTTTCTTAGAAATTGCGACAACCAAGATAAGCGGCGATATTTAAATGTAGGTATTTATGGAAAACCGTAAGGTCTACGTGGTTATACGACGGTGCGATAATGCGATGACGACGGTCCGATACTGCGACACTGCGATAATGTGATGGCGATAATACGATAGTGCAATACGTTTAGCTGGTCATCATTTTTTCGAATGACGTACAGTACATTAAATCTGCTGACCACGATGACATCAACGGTATTCCGTAGGTTTTAAAAACGTTAATATTTGTTTCCTGCCCGCCGTGTGGTGATAATGGACACCGAGGTTCTGCGGTCCTCTTGTCATTATGAACATCGTCGGGCCATTATCGCACAATGGCGAGCAAGGGAACTAAGTATTAACCTCTAAGAAATATGTTGTTCAAAATCGAAGTGCAAAAATTCCTCATGTTCCTGTTTCTTACCAAATAAATTAAAATTATTTTAATATGCTAAAATGAGGGAAACAATTAAAGTGTCGGGTCAATTAAAGTATCAAATGATTATCTTTTTCCAAACTATAAATTCTTCTAATTTGTTTACAAATTTTTAAGAGATAATCAAACGTAAATGTTTATGTATATTTTGTCGGTCATTGTTGCACGATTTTAAAATTCGTTTGTTTAATTTGATACTTTTTGTTCTATATTAATCACTATAAACTACTGATTTAAAGAAATGTATAATTACCCATGTTTTGATTCTCTGCATGCTGTACATAAAAACGTGTCATGGTCAGGACAATAGAGAGTACATTGTGTATTTTGATGTTCGGCACAAGTCAAAGATCTGGTTACTTCAGTAAAGTCTGAAGACAGTAGTTTTACGTTTTCAAATATATGTACATGTTTTTGTGATTACAGAATAAAAACTATCAACGTATTACGTTTTTCAATAATCCTTAGATATCTTAACAATATAGAGCTAACAATTTTTTAATTAATTTTGATAAATCAATTAATACTATTAATATGCACTGATTACAAATGCACCGACAGGAGCAGAGAACACTGTTAAATATAAAAGGTATCATAAATCATTATTATTCATATTTAACTTACGCAGACGTTGTTTTGCTTTCTCTATGCCATTTGATGAGCAATTAGCCATTATGTCATACGATTCAATGTCATATTGCACTTGTAGCCATCGTCTAAGGCCAAACAGTTCTTGTTGAAATTCGTTACTGATGATAGACTTGAGAAAATCTTCCATGACGTTCGAACTGGGGCAGTTGATGTGTATGTCTGTTGACGATTGGTCAGTGATAGAAATATCAACGATACGGCATTTTTTTATTGCCTTAATGAAATCTACGAGGTGATAGACTGGTGTATCAGTTGATCTTTCATCAAAAGGTAAACCAGTCATATCGTTATCTTTAATATATTCTCTCATTACTTCATAAACTCGTTGATTCCCTTCAGCACTTTTTTCACCATTTTTAGCAATAACATTTATCTGTAGATCAAGCAAGAAGTCCTCTGAAAAAAAACATAATAGAAAATTAATGCACGGTTTAACATGGATTAAAATATGCAGATATAATGCAGGTACACATTGTATATTAGCGTTATTCTTAAATAAGTTACATTTGCGTTTCGTTATTTCTTTCCATATAACTGTAACAAAGGTTTCGTCATGCCTTCCCGTTTATATCTGTTATACATGGCGCCCTGAGTCATGCATTTTAAAACCAAAGTGCATGCTTGCGTAATTATATCTGTAAAAGTATGTTTCCGTCTTCGTTAATATACACCTACGTGCCCAGTTTTATGCAAGAACAACAAGGAAAATTTAGAGAAATGGTTCTTTGATTATGAATTATTGATATATTTCAAATATATCTAGTTCAACTCGTTTTAGTTACATTATCGTGTTAGTCCTTAAACAAATGAATGTATAAAATAACATTATGTTCTTAATATGTTTTCGGTTTGTCTTCTTTCAATGTTAACAAATCTTTGATTCTTACCAAATAAGAGCCGTGCATTTAAAGGTTTTTAAGTATTTATTTTTCATGAAGTACCTTTAAGATTATTTTGTTTTCCCGCAGATCTAAGATTTAGCATAAGCCGAAGCTCATTTTCTTTATCTGTAAATAAAAACACAACTCGATCAATATTGGAAATGTATGTAAATAATATTCAATAATGCTAAACAGAGTATATGCATATCCTATTTTTAATTAATTCGGCATGTATATGAATGGGAAGAATACATCTTTAGACCAAACATTTGCAAGATTATTTCGACAGACCAACACGTGTGTGTTTTAACTTTAAAACAACAACACTGTTTCTGCTTATAGTTACAAGCCACTTAAAGACAAAGTCTGCAAACTCCGGAATGTTTTCGTTAGATTAAATTAATATAATTATTTATTGATTATTCTTTTACAAGCAATATTATTTTTAGAAATCTGACGTTCTTTTGATTGATGTTTATAAGTATAGAAATAAAGACGTTTTATAAAGAAAATGTTTCTTGCATGACCTCTATAATATAAACTTGTAATAGTGTCAAATCCTCAAACACTTCTTTCCTGAAATATGTCTATTCAAATATCATTTTCATTTCAAAATCTCTTTGTAGCTTCATTTTTTTAATTCTTCTTTCTCTTTGTAGCTTTGTACGAGTAATCAGTATTACATATGTTAAAATCCTTATGCCAATTATGCATAATGTTACGGTTTTGTCAAATCCAACCGTTCTATCATTAAATGGAATCAATTTTATGAATTTGTGCAATATAAGGTAATAAATGTAATTCTTTTCAAACGGATACAGGATTTGTGAACTACACTGTTACATGTATCTCGATAATAAGTTAGTTTTGATTTCAACTCATGGTCGAATGACCTAGTAGAATTTTTTTTTTCGTATAAGGATCAGCTCTTATTTTTTCAAATTAAAATGCAAGGACAAACCTTTTATCTGTTGCTCTATAATTTGAAGTTTCAGTTCATGCTGAAAAAAAAAAACGTTTAAAATATTTCATGAAAAGTATTTTTTCGAACCATGCGCGTATGTATAAACACGACGAAGAAATAACTTAATTTTAATTATATTTATTTTGGTAATTTTAATCAAATGCCTTATTTTCTTAGACCCAATATAACACTAACGGAATCACTAGAAATGTTCGGATTCCACCGTATTAATACTACCTTTGATAACCTATGCTAGAAGTCAGAAGGTATGTCATTTAAAGTTGTAATCTTTTCCACTACTTACGAATGTAATGTTAAAGAAATCTAAACGAGGCTTTAAATTCAAGCGTGCATGGTGGCTAACAGAGATACAATTACAATGAGAGTAAATAAAGTTTCCTTTTAAAAGGAAAGGCTTGCACAGTCGTGCCTTCATCCCAACCCTTTAAAATTGTTTCTTTTTGGTTTCAATTTATTATCACATTTTTTTTTGAATTACGGTATTTGTATAACATAAAGGGTTTATTTAGTTGTTGTTTTTTTTTTTTGTTTTTTTTTTGGAAAACCGAATAATTTTTATCAAAACGATTTGAAATCTATTCTCTATTGTATAAAACTAATAAAGAAAATGATCAATCGTAAAAATACTAACGTGATACTGAAGGGAAACAAGTATGCACATTTCATTTCCCCTTTTTCGCAGCGAAATAATTCCTTTGCTTTATAGACAAGTAAATGCACTAAAATACTTTGTTACGTGGTACCAATTAATAAGCATGTATCAATCACAAATATCTGTAGATCAGCACGTGGCAAGGTTAATGATATGCATGGGCTATTTTTAGATTACCTCACCAAGAAGTTGAATTGCGTTCAGTAGATCTAAATATAACTCGATCATGCGTGATTTGGTAAGCAGGACCACCCTTTGAAGACGGAACCATTCTCTATTGTATAAAACTAATACAGACAAAAAAAAAACAATTATAAAAGACACTAACTTTTGCGTTTTGAAACATAATTGAAATGGAACAATTTCGTTTATAATTTATTACGGTTTAAACCGATAAATCGAGTAAAAATAGAAATCCTATTTATATAAACAAACTGGGATTACCGAAGTAACTAAAATAGCTTAGATTTCCGTAATATTACTTCGTCTGATTCCGCAGTATGACGGAATCGCCCGAATTGTCACGGTTGCAATCGGAACTTCATCGACTATTATCATTAATCCGAAGAGTAACGGAAAGGCCGAAAATTTGCGATTGGCACGATTGCAGCTGGTTTCACGTTCAATCATGCACCAACAGATGTGAGCAGGAAACCACCTAACCGGAACAAGTTTTCCAAATGAAATGGCTGCAAGCCAAAAAGGGCATCTGTTTTAACAACTCTTTTTTAGTAATGATTCGTACACAATAAATAGATAAGCAATTTTCGAATCGCAGTATTTTCTTTCAAATACCTTTTTAACTAAAAGGCCCGCATTGAAGATTGGGAAACCAAATGTAAAGCCTCGATAAACAAAGCCTTTACTTACCTTCTTACGTACCTACCTACCTACCTACTTACTAAACTTACTTACTTACTTATTATCCATTGTATGAGACTTGGAAATCAATATTTCCTTACTTTATCATTGCCTGACTCGGTCTTGAAAACATGTTATAACAATACTCAAATGCATTAGCGTTAAAACTTGCCTGTTGTTTTGCTGTTTGGTATTTCTCTTCTAATCTAGACATCCCATGCTCTCTCAGTTCTATCATCTCATGTTCAAGGTTAATCTCAATCTGATTTTGTTGCACCTGTAAGAAATTTATGATAGGACTCAAGTCCGTAAACTCATTTGAAAAAATTGTCTTTTTCATGTCACAACAAAAATGGCAGAATGCATAATTGTCCCATTTTTGTAAGAATGGAAGGACCTTTTGTATCACTTGAAAGCAAAGACGTAATATATGGGTAGGTCTAAATGAACTTAAGATTTACCAGGTTAAATCTTTTAACAACACACTGCAATATTGTTTACATATAATAAGCTTTGTTGATCATTTTTCTCATCCTGAACTGTTGCAATCATGTTAATACTCTAATAATTGGCTGAGTATATGTGGGAAAAGCCTTAAAGTAATGAGCTCACGTACTTACTATTATAGTCAATCGTGTTCTTACTATTATGGACAATAATGCACTTACTATCATAGACGATAAAAGTGTTTCAACACTAATGCAAAAGAATCTGAACGTATAATAACAAATCATACATCTATAGGAAAATATATATAACTAAAATAACAAATACTTAAGACGTTAGAAATTGCTAAAGTATATTGTGTAACAAATATGACAAAATTGATCAATATATTGTTAATTGATACATTTAGAAAGAAATACGATTTATTACATAAAGAACCAATAAAATGTATTCCTATTTGGCTAATTTTGTCTTTATAATTACTCTTATAGGATAGTTACCATATCTAGTAAATGTAAGGCGCTTGCAACGCCTGGCTCCCCTTTCAGAGGTGTATTGCCATGTTTGTCCTTGATTTCTAGTACTTCTTTGAACATTTTGATAAACTTGTTTAGTTGATTTTCAGATAGTTCATAGTTTGGACTGTGAAGAATATCATTCCGCGCCTCCCTTGCCTATAAAAGTAACACTTCAGTATTTATTTTTAAAGTCTCATTCTTATTTGTCGCCAAAACAATTTACTTATGAATTAATAAACTTTAAGGTCAATTGGAAAAAGGCTGTTATTGACTTGCACAAAAAAGTCTAAATATCATATATATACAATTTTCAATTGAGATACATACATCGATATGTGATTACTGTTATGAAGATGTTTACCTGTGCAAACGCATCTATTTTCCCATCGATGATACATTCTCCAAGCATCTTTTCTATATCAATGTTGTTTATACACATACTAAGTAAACCAGAGCAGTCGACATCTTTAGCTGATTGTTTGCCTTTGTAGCCAGAAGTATTTATAAAGCATGTAGCAACACTCCACGGATCACTGCTCCATTTCTGGACATCTGTGTTTGTGAATGATGGATCTTGAAAGCGATGTTTACAAACTATTCGATTATAAACGTTGCCACAAAATCCCCCATTTGGACACGTTTGTCTTGACTTGTTTTTCTGAATCTTAGTACATAAACATTGATGTTTTCCTTGCCGTGGGCATTGATCTTGTTTATGTGGGAGAAGACTTCTTTCTGTACAAGTGTTGCATGTATTTCCAAGAGTTTTCATTAGATCATTATGCTGTTTGTGAACAGCCTTGTCGGAAAAACCCTCTAAACCTATTTTTAAATATTTTAACGCTAGAGCTCCTCTCATCCAATTTCTATACACTTCTTGTGTTATCTGTTTTCTGTGGATAAGGTCTGTTTCCACTAAAATACATTGAAGAAAAATGCATCAATGATTTTCTGGTATCTGTCGAATTGGTATTTAACTAATTGCATTGTTTGCTTTTAAGATTTATCAGCTATTACCCAAACCAATTTATAAAACTAACGACTTTTATGTAAAGGACCTGATAGAGATTTAAACAAACTATTACAAGTAAAGCATTTATGCAAAGCATCAAAGGGCGTCCAAGCAAGAACTGCAGCAGGTGAAGATGAACTAGAAGACATATGATGACAAGATATTCTTATAATCTTTTCAATGGTTAATTGGTTTTTACCAGAATTGTATATCACTTATGAATGAATGGACGAACGACATTGTTCATTATGAACTTTGATTGGCATGCTAGAGATTAGAATATTACTTGTTATTTCTTTATGATCGTGATTATTAATAGCAACGGATATACATGTATACAATCATTTATAATCCATATGTGTAACGCATGATCAACACCACACTTGTGTATTTGTCCCTTATTATGTTATCGCTATTAGCGAAGACCCCCTCTTAAGGTATCTGTTCACACTTAGTAAAAATATGACACTGGTTATATTACAATGTTGATCATGTTGACCATAATTGTTTATTATACAATAATTGTACATGTAATATCTATTTTAATAAAAAAATTTGCAAATTTTATGAATATTGTTTTCTTTTCTTTTTTGTGTTGTATGTGCTATTTCAATACTGAGTTTTTACGTTTACTACTCTTTTTTTTATTAAAATTGTAAAATAAATGTTAAGAATTCAATTGTCATATTGACCGACGATTATAAATCAAAACTTAACTGGAAAAAGTCAGTAAATTAATCTTTCAATATGTAATATTGTTTATTCTTAAACCATGTACATGAACATTTGTATTTTTCCTTAAATCTAATTTGTAACTTTAAATCGGCATCTTTACTAAACACAAATAACAAATTAAATAAAATGTTTCAAATTTGTTAGTGTCATATTAATAGTTACCATAAAAATGTACCTATTTTCTCAATTATTGTACATATTTATTGTTTTTATCTCATAAAGATAAAATGAAACATGCTATTGTTGTTGGTGGTTTTTTTCGAATTGTATGTTTATGTATAATAATAATAATAAATAAATTTGAGAGTTGATCTGTGTGTAACCAAACTAAGTGACAAACATTCATTTTGGAAAAAAAAAACTTATTTTGTTCTGTAACGATATCAAACATCTACTCCAAAACCGGGAGAGACCGGACAATAAACGTGTGATACTATTCGTCGGTCACTAGTAAATCCCGGTCAAAATAGACCGGGAGAGACCGGGAATTACCGATAGGAGTACGTCCCTCTAAAAATAGATTTTCGGAATGTTAAGGTCATAAACTCATCTTTCGGATAGATGTACAACAATAACATACAAGAAAAGCATTGATGCAAAGCATCAAAGGGCGTCCAAGCAAGAAATGCAGCAGGTGAAGATGAACTAGTAGGCATATGATGACAAAATATTCTTATAATCTTTTCAATGGTTAATTGGTTTTTACCAGAATTGTATATCACTTATGAATGAATGGACGAAAGACATTGTTCATTATGAACTTTTATTGGCATGCTAGAGATTAGAATATTACTTGTTATTTCTTTATGATCGTGATTATTAATAGCAACGGATATACATGTATACAATCATTTATAATCCATATGTGTAACGCATGATCAACACCACACTTGTGTAATTGTCCCTTATTATGTTATCACTATTAGCGAAGAACCCCTCTTAAGGTATCTGTTCACACTTGGTAAAAATATGACACTGGTTATATTACCATGTTGATCATGTTGAGCATAATTGTTTATTATACAATAATTATAATATCTATTTTAATAAAAAAAATTTGCAGATTTTATGAATATTGTTTTCTTTTCTTTTTTGTGTTTTATGTGCTATTTCAATACTGAATTTTTACGTTTACTACTCTTTTTTTTATTAAAAATGTAAAAGAAATTTTAAGAATTCAATTGTCATATTGACCGACGATAATAAGTCAAAACTAACTGGAAAAAGTCAGTAAATTATGGTTAATCTTTCAATATATAATGTTGTTTATTCTTAAACAATGTACATGCACATTTGTATTTTTCTTTATCATTTTTTTTAATTATCAATCAATTGAATAATTCATAAAATCTAATTTGTAACTTTGAATATTTCATCGGCATCTTTACTAAACACGAATAACAAATTAAATAAAATGTTTCAAAGTTGATTGCCATATTATTACCATAAAAAATGTACATTTTTTCTCAATTATTGTACATATTTATTGTTCTTATAGATAAAATTAAACATGCTATTGTTGTTGTTGTTGTTTTTCGAATTGTATGTTTATGTATAATAATAATCAATAAGTTTGAGAGTTGATCTGTGTTTATTAATTATTGTAACCAAACTAAGTGACAAACATTCATTTTGGAAAAAAAAAGCTTATTTATCTGTAAAATATTTGTTCTGTTCTGTAACCATATCAAACATCTACTCCGAAACCGGGAGAGACCGGACAATAAACGTGTGATACTATTCGCCGGTCACTAGTAAATCCCGGTCAAAATAGACCGGGAGAGACCGGGAATTACCGATAGGAGTACATCCCTCTATAAATAGATTTTCGAAATGTTTAGGTCATCAACTCATCATTCTATATACATATATAACTACAACATACCATAATAACCCACTGTGTACTACAAAGTGATAAATAAAAAAACCCGAAAAGCGCTATTTATTGACGGAAAAGGTTATTTCATTTGAAAATGTTTGCATTGCGAAATTCTCCAGTTCGCTATTCATTGTACATATCGCGACATTTCATTTTTAATTAATAATCAAGCACCCTCATACCGATCGGAATGATCGGCTTTTATTATGACCGACTAAAAGGCTCGAGAAGTTGCTGTCGCCCTTTCACAAAATCTGATTTCATTCCATAAAGGGCGCCGCGCTTCGGCGCGGACGCCAACCATAATAACCCACTGTGTACTACAAAATGATAAATAAAAAACCCCGAAGAGCGCTATTTATTGACGGAAAAGGTTATTTCATTTGAAAATGTTTGCATTGCGAAATTCTCCAGTTCGCTATTCATTGTACATATCGCGACATTTCATTTTTAATTAATAATCAAGCACCCTCATACCGATCGGAATGATCGGCTTTTATTATGACCGACTAAAAGGCTCGAGAAGTTGCTGTCGCCCTTTCACAAAATCTGATTTCATTCCATAAAGGGCGCCGCGCTTCGGCGCGGACGCCAAATAGTGTCCATATTACAAAAACATTCATATATGTTTACCTTGTATTTGAACTGTTGTTTTAGATGAGACATTCCCAAAGTCAACTGTATATTCACCCTCGTCGTGTAGTGTTACATTAATGATCATCAATTTGTGGGTAGTACCATTTGCTTGTATAACCTTTCTACCAGATGATTGTAGAATTTCCCCTTTGTATCGCCAAACAGGTTTACTCGTAAGAAGGTTCACCTTACACTCTATATCAATGTTTCCATTCTCGGTAACCTCAATTTTGGCAGGCAAATCAACGACCACACTTAATGCCTCATCTGTCGAATGAATTACATAATGATAATTGAACGAATCACACTTTATTTGTAATTGCTTCGATCATTATGGAATAAACTGTTGCTAATATTCGCCCATGTTACCTGTCATACAATTTCATTTCACTAAATCAATTACTATCTTGATTATTCCTTTTTCGATTTTAACTGTTCAGTTACAAATTATATTTAAAAATGTTAGATTGCCAATCAAACTAAAGTTAAAGCCTAATCAAAGATCTCAATTTTATAATTATAATTTTTGCTTACTAGATATAACTAGAACTCCGCGAGTCGGATGTGTCGCCTTGTGAACAATGTAGTTTAGGGGAAATGGCCAGGACAAAAATGAAATATGAAAAATAACAAAGGGCAATAACTAAAAAAATAATAAGTGCAGAGCAGCAGTTTCTGTACACTGCACTTCTTATCAATAAGATCTATCATTCTATGATGTTTCAAGTCCATAGCTTTCATACTTGAGGAGAAATGACCAGGACAAAAATAAAGTAAGAAAATCAACAAAGGGCAATAACTCAAAAATAAGAAATGCAGAGTATCAGTTCTTATGCACTGCACTTCTTATCAATAAGATCTATCATTCTATGATGTTTCAAGTCCATAGCTTTCATACTTGAGGAGAAATGACCAGGACAAAAATAAAGTAAGAAAATCAACAAAGGGCCATAATTTCGGAGAAATTGCCTGGACAAAAATTAAGTATGAAAATTAACAAAGGGCCATAACTCAAAAATTAAGAAATGCAGAGTACCGATTCTTGTGCACTGCACTTCTTAATAATGAGATCTATCATCCTATGAAGTTTCAAGTCCATAGCTTTTATACTTAAGGAGAAATGGCCCGGACAAAATTAAAGTATGAAAATAAACAAAGGGCAATAACTCAAAAAATAAGAACTGCAGTCCTTGTGCACTGCACTTCGGGTTATTGAAAGAAGCATGCATTCCAAGTTTGAAGTCAATCAGACTAATAGTGACTGAGTTATGCTCCGGACAAGCTTTAGGGGACGCCGACAACGACGCCGACACAGACGCCGCCGCCGACACCGCCGACAAAAGTAACCCCTATATGTCACCTTTTCAAGGCGACACAACAACTTGAAAGTTATAAATAGTAAATGCCATGGTAAGGTATAATTATTTATTTATCTGTTTCTAAGCATTGAAACAGAACACAGGCATTGTTGATATAATTCGATTAAAGAGTACCTATAACAGTAAGATCAGCTGTAGTTGAAATATGGCCACATACACACGAATATTGACCCGTATCTTCCAATGATGCACGGGAAATCGCTAACCAATGATTGCCATTCTTGCTCATGACCATTAAATTGTTTGAAATTTCAACCGGCTTGTTATCTTTCCTCCACTCAACATTTTCATCTGTTGGAAGGTTGAGTTTACATGTCAAAATAGCTGAATCATTGATGTAGACACTTTTGTTCTGAAGTTCTTCAGTGAACATTTGGTCTGAAGTATATTGTATTTTGTTTATAAGATTATAATTCAGCTATATCAAGTTATTATCACCCTCACTTTTTTGGTAATGTTAATTTCCCATAGGTTACTGGGAGTTATCAATACAGTCAATGCAAGTGTACTACGTAAATAAGAAATTTGTTCTGTTACATTGGAAAAAGTACTTTTTCAGAGTATAAAATCTGGTCACGTGGTTTATTTTCTAAAACAAAAATGGAAGTCATTCGTTTTTCTCGATTCAACATCTTATTTTTCGATTTTCACCACGAAGGGTGTCAAAATGGAACAAGCAGACGATAAAAGCATGCAAAAAAGATTATTTCACGAATTTAATCAATGAAACAAGACAATTGTGGTAAACAATTGTAGGATACCATCGAAATGGAAATGAAACACAGCTTATTGTATGTTTATGACTGGTAGATATCTTAAATCATCATTCCCTTAAAGAATTAAAGAAAAAAAACTTTACAAGTCTCCTTACAACTTGTAAGGCAAGAACAATTGTGTTATTGTTACTATTGGTTCAATTTTGTAACAGTTAAATTTAGTTGCACTTTTCAGATTATTGCAGTATTCGTTCGGGGTAATATAATAAATAACAAATGGCTTTGTGAGGAACAGTAAAAATACCATCCATCGTAAAATACTGTTACCCGAGGCGTTAAACTGCTCGTGTCATTATCAAATTGAACACGATCTCATATGTTATGATATACTTTGCATATATCATACAATGTATTACATATCATTTGATTGACCATGTATTGTATCAGTTTCACTTATGTTGAATACAAATTTAGAATATACACACATGAATGCTAATTTAATTTTATATTCGATCCTGGCTATTTAAAACAATTATATCGCTATAGCCAAATTGAAAACTTGCATACAAACATGTTCATAAAGTAATGTATTTGGATACAAGATAACCATATGAATAAAATTAAATTCATACTGTAACACAAATACTTACCATTGGTCTGGAGCTTTTGGTGGTTCTCTTCGCAAATGATATCATTCTCTGTTACGACATCTACATCAATTGCAATTTTAAGATGAGTTTTGATATCATTTGTCTGTGTTAGTTTGTCTATCTGTGTTTCGCTTAATTTAATTGATTTTGATTCAAATGAAAACATCATACGTTTACAATCAAGATTAGCTTGGTCGTCTATGAGCGTTATCAACTCGAGTAATTGATCGTGCAATAAATGTTGTTTCTCGTTGTAGGTATTGAATGTTAGGGAGGCACATTCGGTGTATTGTTCAATATCTTTCCTCTGATCATATACACATTGAATGGCTTTAACTTCTGGTTCAGTTAGATCAGATTTAAACAAAACTAATATCACAGCACATAATTGAAGAGTGTCCCACGTATCAATGTCGTCATTGACATCTTCTTCTTGAAATATTTGAAGATACTCTGTTTCGTACAGGGTCTTAAAGGCATCTCTATTCTCATTTAGCAAAGTACCAATACTTTTTCCACATTTTTTCTCTTCCTTTTTAATTATGGCCTTTAATGCGATGGGCGAAGCTTGTTCCAGTAATAATATATGACAAAGGTAGTGTTCATGCCCTCTAGTGATATCACAGCTCTTCTGTAACAATGATTAGAAAAGTTTTAGAGGTTTGCTTTCCTATGAATGCATTTCAAAATTCGATTTGATATTTCATTTTGTGCAACCTTGTCTGCTTTTTTACTTGAAAATACCATGACATTCCGTTTGGATAATTCAAAAATCAGCAAAACAAGCATATCAATAAGGTAAAAATAAGTAAAAACAAATATTTTGCAACTATATATTATGCGTAATCTATAAAGGAATGTAAATACAAAAATTATGATAAATATTACCGATGGTTCCATCTCATTTGTTTAATTCCCATTTGTCTGATCAGGATGATATGTTATTGTCTCTGAAGATAGAACAATCATTAACATTTTATTTCAATAATAATAACAACAAAAACATTTAAATATATGTATAAATTAAATATAAGTGTAACTTCTCGAGTTCAATAGTGCAATGTAAGAATTCATTTTAATGCATGTTCGGATTTGTAACAGTAAGTTGAAAATTCGGTATTTATTCATGAAAAGATAATGAAACACAAAGATTTGTGAGTAACAGTTAAGATATCATCCCTCGTAAAATTCTGAAACCATCAGCATTTCCCGGGATGATTATATCATATTGTTACAAACTTTTGTGTCATTTTTACAACCGACTTTGGTTTTAAACAACATTGTCTTGGATATCAAGACTGTTAACTGTTCATACGTATATTTTACAGTTTGTAATATAAAGTGTACATGGTTCTCAGTCCAATTCTCCTGTTGAAGGAGCTATTGTTGGAAATAGTTGAAGCAAATAACCTATAAAAGTCAGTGAAATGTAACTCCACTACTTTACTGTTAAATCAGCTCAAATAAGGTCACAAAATATTGTATCTTTGATTGAAACTTTTGATATTTATATAATTGCTATACTGAAGATTTTGCTACACATGGTTATATTCACAGTGACGTTTCCCGTGATATTTTCGTTACAGGGCAGTGTACTGTGTTTAACTGCAGTTAATTCATCGTCTGTATAGTTCATGTCAATTATGTATCTTGTATGAAATCTTTCCGTGAAAAATACAGTTTAAATGAAATGAAACAAAAAAAGATTATGAACCTCCGAAGTTGTAGCTAATATTGTTTCTTGTTATGAACTTTTGTTAAATTTGTAGAGTATATGTCAATTACATAGGTCACAGGCCTTAACCCAACCATGTGTATAACTATAGAAAATGTTCAAAATCAATTTCACTAACTAAACAGTATTCCTTTCTAATTAAAGGATTAAGATTTTTATTTCGTATACATTTAAATCAGGCGTAGTACTATTTATTTCAATCACAATGCTTTGAAGTGTTATGGGAAACATAAAGCAGGCCTAAGACTGAATAGCAGGAACTCGTTTTATATAGAACTTCACTACTACATACCTAGCTAGGTAAGTTGGTTTTACTTTTTATATATAGAATTTAACTGTTGAAGATCTTGTGATGTGTACTGAGCAAATATTTAACAATGCATTTTCGTCAAAAGCACGCCAGATAAACTCTTAATTTTATTTATTTCTTTGACAGATTTAAAAGGTTGGAAAATAAAAACCGAATATTTGCTTTGAAAATGACAACATAGCTCGTGTGTGATAGGAGGCGACAGACCATATGAAAAAAAGTGATCTTTAAAATTAGACATAACACATGCCATTCGGTTGCCATTCTACTTATTTATATGCATTGCTAAACTTTAGGTTTCAATATAGATTTTGCTGTAAATATCCCATCTTTTGTAACATAGAGTGATATTTTATATAATATATACTTGTGATAAAATCAATGTGTTTCCAAATGCATTTTCTTGTTTGTTTCACTTTTGCAAATGTGTGCTGAAACAATAAAAGTATCATGGTATATATTTACTAACTTGCCATTGCAAACTTTAAAAACATTTTACTTGGTTATATCTTGTTTCTATTTCCACCTATCTAGCTTGAATGAAAATTAGCAGTTCTGATTTTCTCTGCAAATGATTGACTACTTATCCAACATTATGTTTGAGCCTGCGGTAGGAAACAATAATTGGGATTACGAGCGTCATTTCAGAGGTTCTGTCACTAGGTCAAAATTTTGTTACTATTACACTGTCTATTTCAAACATTGAAAGTATGCATCCACTACCGAACTACATTTTTGTTATCTTTCTATCCATTTTCAAAAATTCTCCACTGGAATAAAAGAAATTCTTCACTATACTGATGGTCCTTTTGGCAAAACAAGACCTTTTATCTTTTCGAAAACACTGTTATCGACATTTCATCACCTGTCTGCAATAAAGGCATAATTCGAAATTGGCGGTTTTTGTATGTCATTAGAATATCGTTGGGATGGTTTAGTTTAGCGCTGTTACTTTTGCTCCTTAGAGAGCAAATAGGGT
Organism: Ruditapes philippinarum; assembly: GCF_026571515.1. Lineage (NCBI taxonomy): Eukaryota > Metazoa > Mollusca > Bivalvia > Venerida > Veneridae > Ruditapes > Ruditapes philippinarum. Next base: position 19,352 of record NW_026865812.1, on the reverse strand, counting down.
ACTCATCTGGAACAAAGCTTCTTTGAAATGAATATCTTTCTGATATTTCAGTACAGCAAATATATCTTTTACAGCTTCAGTGAATATGACTGCATGCCATTGAACTCATCTAAAAGCAAAATGTTCTTAAATATAATATGAGGATAAAACTCGTAATACTATTATGATTATTATGATGATGATATAGTCTGATTTTATTGACCTGTCAATTATGAATACATTACAGGACTCATTTAAATATTCGATCCCACTTCGGTTTGGTCCGTGTAGTTTACGAGAATTAATGTGGAGTATATTAATCATGGATTGAAAGTCACGCCAGCTCAATGTGAAGGTTTTCGTCAATTCACAATAGCACAGTCGGTTAAGAGAATGCCTGATAATTGAGAGGTATGTGGTTCGATCCTTACTGTTGCCACTAGTACTCTTTCTTTATTTTTGCAGTATATTTAAATGGAACAGATTTGTAGTGTGTTTTACGGCATTGAAAAGACATTTATTGATTTAATCCGTTTTAATTTTTTAACACGAATTCTTAAAACATGTTATTTAAATGGGTAAAGACATAACAAAATTAAGTAAAACATAATAAAACAAAACGAACAATATAAAATAATCATAAATAGCTTCAATAATGTTGAAAGTATTAATAAGAAAAAAAAAGCATGGACCAACGCGGTCTCGCACTTAGAACACGTGTGGCAGTTAGATTATAAACTCGTGCTTTCCCTTTTTGCGCTATAACGCTGAGTGCACTTAGTTTATAGATACAAATTAAATTAAATTCCATCGTACAGCGTACATCTCACGGAACTTACCGAAAATCTACCGGAGATTAATATATTAATGTACTGTGTGCATCGACCGTGTAATCAGTATGTAATTGACAGGTTAATAAAATCAAACAATAGCAACGGCGACGATAATGATTAGCCGGCATGCTGATAATGATAATGCCTAGATGAGTATAATGTTAATGATGACGATAGTGATGATTTATTTCAGTTCAGAAAATTAAAAAAAAATGCTTTTTGAAAAATCGTTTGATTGTTTAGTTTGCCTTTGCAAGTCACAAAATTCAGAGTTTTCAATTGTAATCATAACAATGGCTCGTTAAGCATTTGTTTGAACTTTTTAGCACTTTAAACAGCACTTGGCAATTGCAAAATTTTCCATGGTAAATGCAAAATAGTCATGCATTTTTACAAAAAAACAAAACAAAAAAAAAACAAAAAATAAACAACAATTAAAACAGTAAAACGAAACATAGAACTTTGCCAACTTTTAATACATGCATTAAAAAGTTTAAGATACTTAACAGTTTTCTAAAGCGCGTACAAAATAATCGGTTGAATTTGCCAAAAATGTGCATAATTTCAGTTTAACCTTGAATGGGTCAATATTGATTCAATGGGCATGATTAATATCATATTTGTAGCTCAGAACATCGTAGTTTCACGAACTGAGACACAAATGTGTTTTTCTATGGAAATCTATATAAATCGAGTGATCCCCTGGTTGGAGCAAACATTGGCCTTAAGGGCATGGTTCATATCAGTTTTGTAGAGGTCCACATGGCAATGCTATATACAAAATATCTTAACTTCAGCATTGTTTTCATATTAGGGTCTATGTAGATCAAGTGAATCCCTGGGGCGCACCAATTTTGACCAAAAGGGCATGATTAACATCAGCTTGATAGTGATCCTCAACGCAATTATGCAGTAGATATTCATGCACAAAATATTCAGTAGGTTCAAACCTACACATTGTCTTATGACAGCTAACATTTCTGCTAAAAAGGTTTGGCCAATGAATGAATGAAAACGTGCATAAAAATAAACGCCGATTTGTTTATTCTTTTTTAGTTTACTTATGATGTCAAACTGTCTAAAGAAAAGCCCAGTAAACCAATAAACAAGCTTGGCAGGATTAAAAAAGGTTGTAGGCTCGGTTTGACTGGACATTTCCATGGACGGTACTGGAGAGTACAAGCTAACGTCCACGCTGCCTGGAATTGGCTGAAGAGGAATTAAAATAATGATAAGGTAAATTTTTAAACCTTTAATCATCTACCAATGTGTCCACAATGTGGTTTTCATAGGCTGGCATTAAGAGAAATTCAATCGTGATATGGAACTTTTTTTATACTTTAATCATCCACCGATGTATTCACAAAGGGGTTTTCATAGACTGGTATTAAGAGGAATTCAAATCGTGATATGGTTTTTGAACCTTTAATCATCCACCAATGTGTTCACAAAGTGATTTTCATAGACTGGTGTTAAATGGAATTCAAATTGTGATATGGTATTTTTTTAAACTTTAGTCATCAACCAATGTGTTAACAAAGTGGTTTATTAGACTAGTATTACTCATAAGACTGGCACTAACTCTTAGATGCCGCCAGACGATCTGTAAAAGCCCTATTATTACTCCTTCTGATAGGAAAAAGTCAGAAACAAAGTTTTTATCGGTACAATTATATTATACTATTCTGACATATAACATAAAAATGGACAAGCGATGATCCAGACATAGGTCAGAGGGTTGATAAATTCAAACAAAAGCGGAAGAAATGTGATCACATTGAACATCCATCATGAAAAACACCGCAAATAGGAAGTTTCCAGGGGTGACATCTTGAGTAATGAATGTTTGGGGCAGCGCACAATTCGTTTCTGGTGCGTATCTTTTGCATGCATGGAGGGATTTTAATATAACTTGGGATAAATATTTACCATATTGAGGCGTACTGTGTCTGTAGCAAAAGTCAGGGTAACACTTAGGGGTCAAATGTCAAACATTCATTTTCGAGTATAACTTTCTTTATACATAAATGGATTATATTATAACTTAAACCAAATATTGAGCTGAGTTGTCTCGCGCAAAATTAATGTCAAGGTTATAAGTGGTCAAAGGTCAAATAAGAAAATTAATATTTGTTATGATGGTTCTGTTTACTACTTCTGCTTTAAAGTATTATACTAAGTGGTCAGATGATTTTTAAATTGTTGAGCCCGCTTGTGCTAAGGTGGACTTAATCGCATTTTCACTTTTGGTGGTTTGATGTGCGTTCGTTTTTTTCTAGATTTGTCCGGTCTATATCTTGCTCATTCTTTGAAGGATTACAATATTGTTTGATAAAAATGTTCATTATGATGGGGTGGTGAATAGAACGCAAAACCCTGGTCCGCCGCTCAAAGGTCAATGTCACACATGGGTATCGGCACAAAACCAATGTCCGGAGCGTAAATTCTACATGCGTGGGGGGATTTTACTGTAACTGTTACTGAGGACGAATGTACTTCATAGCGAGTCGCAGTGTCGCGCAGACAATTCAGGTGTCTGTGGCAAAGGTCAAGGTCTTACTTCATTGTCAGGGGAGAAGAACTTCTATTTACATTGAGGAATGTTATCATTATTTATAACAATTAATCTCCATGGCGAGTTGAGTTGTCTTGGTCAAATCAAAAATATCAAAATTTGTTTGTCAGCACAATATCTTACTCAAAATGTCAAAATGACTATTCAGTGTTTGTTTATGCTTGTGTGCATCCAATCTTGTCCATCTCATAAATTTGTGCATGGAGGAATTTTCAGATAACATGAATTTAACTTTATTTAGGCGCAAATGTTCATCATGAGACTTCGTGTCATGCCCATTAACCGGGTAACCGGGTCAGATGTCAAGGTAACCTAAGAAGATGCACTGGCAATGTTTTGCCTTAAGTATGAAGAGGATGTGTTTATCATCCTGTTAATTATGGCAGTGTTAAAGGTATAAATATTACCGACATATATATATATACATCGTCATTACAGAAAAAAAAACCGGTTACTAGTGCTGTTTACAGTCAAATTGTAATTTCATCCAAGACACAAATTAAGGAACATAGTACAGCGTACCCTGATTTCATTTATCTCTAAGCTCTTGCACTTGAAAAACGGGGGGGGGTGAATTTAGATCAAGAAGAATGTTAATCAAGCCAATGCGACGTTCACAGAACGCAAACCCCTAAAAATGAAAATAACATGAAGTGTGAAGAAACAAAGCATTAGAAACCTAAATAAAGCCACGGGAAGGAAAGTTGCTGGCCAGACGATGAATGGAATTGAGACGACGTGGGATGAAAATTCCATAAGATATCATTAGCATTGGGACATTAAAGTTACATTTTGTCCCAGCTTAAACAATTTACCAAACCCAACCGAGAAAAACGTGCAGCAATACAATCAGATATTATGGACAATTCAATTTGTGCGTTGGGGTATCAAAATTTCGTATATCATTGTAATTTAAATGATGCTAAAATATTAAAATGTGAATATGAGAATTATTTCTGCAATATGCAACATGTAATGATTAGTTTTTTCCTACCTTAACGATAAAATGTTACCGAAGTTGACCATTTGTGCTGGTATATTTTTATATCCGATCTCTTAAACATGCGCTGATATGTTTTACATTATATATCTACCATATATATTAATTATAAATAAACCTGCTTAGTTTTGAATATAATGATAAACCTGGTCCGTATACTAGCTCAATTGGTAGAGGATTGGAATCTTAATCGGTTCGATTCCCGGACGCAGTAGCTCTCTTTCGTTGCGGTTCATCATAAAATAATTTCCACAGTCAATTGCATTGTACACCTGTCCTGACATAATAAGTAGTAATATCAGTTCCAGAAGGCTAGAGTAGTGGTAAACTTCTTGACAGCTTGCTCAGTAACCATGCAGTTGCAGAAATGAGCTCTGGTAAATTCAAAGTGACTTACGGACGTGATTCAGGGGATTAAGCCCCCTATCCCCCCCCCCAAAAAAAAATAAATAAGAGAAACACAACCATGAAGTTGTAAATAAAATTTTAAATTGTCTATCCAATAATAAATTATGTTGAAATCGCCGAGTGATGAAAATAAAACTGTCTATTAATCAAAATCTAATCGTTTATTTGTATTTTTTAGGGGTTTTTGTTTTTACTTGGGATTTACGTCGCACCAGCACAATAAAGGTCAAAGGGCGACTTTTAAGCTTACTGGTGGAGGACGACTTCAGATGCCTCTTTTTGAATTATCTAAGGAGAGGAAAGGGCACCTGAGTAGAACCACCGGTGTTCAGTAAGCTAGCTTAATAGTCTCCTCACATGAAACACTCCAATGTCCATCTATTTTTGACAAGGAATGGTAGATCTGTTCAATTATGCAGTGTAGTACAGTCCCTGATGACCTTTTGTGTGCAAAAAAGGTCCATAGATAAATGTTATACCAATGTAAGTGTTAATGCTACTCAATCTCTGAAAATAAGAATTGGTTGAGGGACAAATATCTTTTTAAAGCAAATGCTGACAATATTCAAGTACGAATAACAGACATTATTCAATCAAAATAGTTCACATTTGCACCCTTGCTAAGGTGAGCTGAAATATCACTGCAGTCCAAATTGCAAGTATGTACATAAACAGAAAAATGGACGTCAAACGATATCAATAATATCAAAAGTAGGCCAGTTGATATCAAAATTCAATTCAGGATCAGGAATTTAACCCTTTGTCTAAATTTCAAGTAGGTGCATCAAAAAACGAGATACTAGGTCAATCGATATTCTGATACCGAAATTCAATTATTTACATGAAACATCACGTTCAACACTGTGTCCATGTGTTTTATTGAAATGTTATTTTTCCAAGTTTGAATGCAATTCAACAAAAACTGAAAAAAAATACAATATAACAAAAATTCAATAAAGAAAAAAAATTAGCATACAAACTCATCTTTGTTAGTAAGGTACAAGAGAACAAATGTAATCTTTCTTTATGCCTAATTTTATCCCTCTACACTGACCTTGAAATGACAATTTACTTTACGATTGAACTTTGCCATAGTGCATGTCTAGCGAGTTTCGGTGTCAGGGTCTTATTTCAAATGAAAAACAATGTGCAGATATGTTTACTGTCCAGGTTCAAAGTGCATAGTGTAACTATTGATTCAATGAAAAAGTATTCTTTTTTGACAACAAAATGCATTTACTGTATAACATAGCTCTATACTATCTTTTCAATTAAGTTTTACCTATTTCTAAAATTATTTACATTTAAAATCATCATTATAAAGTTTTTAAAGTGACAGGGTGTTGTTAGTCATTATATCCTTTTAATGTGCTCAAGTTTTTTCATAAATATCACATGTCTTTCCAGAATTTTTTACCTCAAATAATTTAATCAACAAACAGATCATTTCTCTAAGCTATTGAATCTTTATTAACAAAAAATTGCATAATATGTTCACATGTATGAAAGACATTCCAACATGAGTTGTTTCCCACTAAAAAAATATAATAATTATTTTTGGGTATTTGTTTTGAACTTTATTTAACTGTTCCATTCACGAATTAGCTTGCAAATATATGATAATAAGTTAATTAAAAAACAATTAGTCCCAGTAACAACGAATTATATATTGAATAAAGCCGGTACTCTGCGTACAGAAAAGGCTGGATATCTAAGTTGAAACTTTTTTCGAAAACATATACCAAAATGAATGCTTAATAAGGAATTATTCGCTATATAAAGCATTTCTACTTATATGGATCGGATATATACGATGAATCACAAATCTGCCAATCCGGCATGATAAAGAATTTATTGGTCTGATTTATTAATAATAGGATGACAATATATACATTAACATCCTGATATCATATAATCATGATTACCACATGGGTCTTTGACCTTCTGGGAAAAGATAAATAAAAAACCCATAAAAAGCTATCATAATAACAAAAACACATATTTTATTATTTGGATTCGATACTTGTTTTCAAATGATTTATACCCTTGTAAACATATAGTGTTTCTTGTATTAAAGGCAAATTAAGTATGATATATAATGGACAGTAAATATGTCATTTAATATTTTTCGATTTTTTTAGATTTATACATTGCGATATGCATAGAATGATAGACATGCACATGTGCTTTCTTTTTCTCTAGTTGGCTCATAAGCAAGTGTTTTAATTGAGATATTAATTTTGTTTTGCTTGCCAATAAGCGTCTTTTTCGGAGCATGTATATTTTTAGACTGGAAATAATGGTAGAAGTTCTTGATAATATTGTATTTCAGTTTTATGTCTTTATTTCTTTGTCACAGATTATTGGACTTGTGCACACAAGTATGTTATAGGTCTTACAAATAATGGAGACCTATTGTAATAAAAAAGGAAATGGACACTTATTGAAAGGGATAAACCCCAAGTTATATTTTAATTAGCAATGTCTTTCCCGTATCTACGCCAACCAGAATAGAGAATTTAATACCACATGGTAACAAAATCGACAACTCAAGAAGGGAAGCTTATGGGTAACGCCATATGCCATGTTTTTGTCGGGTTATTATCGCCGTTTCTGGACGGCGATATATACAATTGGCAATATTTGAACAGTTCTACCTGTACACCGCCTGCCTTAAGCCAATCAAAGCGATTAATTCAGTATCACATGATACCATTATTAATGTACGAAATCAGTACCAGTCTTTAGTCTTTAACAGGATAAATAAAGCAAATTGTAATATTTTTGCTACATGTCATTTCTGATAAGAGAATGTAGTCTAAAAAGAATATATTTTGTTTTCTTTCAAAAACTTGCATTTCAAGAAAAAAACTTTATTTAGGTTTTTTTTTTTTCGGGCGAGTTTAATACTATGAGTATTGTTATTGCATCATTATCGGATATAGCAGGTTAATTATAGTCCGTTTTGGAAAAAAAATCTTCGCAAAGCAGTCGACGGAGTATATAATGTATATTCCATTTATAGCATGTTCACAGACATCAGTTTTAATCTGTAGCACGTTACTGTTGTTAATTACACAAGAGCTAATTCTTTTTGCCGATGGATGCACTTACTTAGTAAGTAGCGCGTGTAGTTTTACTTATTGTACTACGAGTCAAGTTATTGTGATATTTTTCTCATGGGCAATACTAGTATATCCTATTCTGATCCAGCAGAATCTAGCTAAGCGCGTCAAAATATTTTGACAAGAATGGAATGGTAGGGTAAAATCAAGTATTTTTGTTGGCTTTTTGTTGGCTTTAATAAAGTATTAGGCAAGAAAGGGAATATTATTTCTATATGCTAAACGGCGATACAAAGCATGTTTGGAAAACCTTATACTTGTCTATATATAAAACTAAAATACCTTTTTTTCTCTTATTTTCGTAGGTTCATGCGGGGTAAACAGTATTCGGAGCATTTCTATTCAGACAGAAATAGAGGATGGAGTTTATTTGATAAACATTTTTAAATACCCGGCTGAACGGCAAGATCTATAATTTTGGAAATGTTTATACGTGTAGTATTTTAAAATTGGCAGACACCATCCGTTGCCGTTATTTAATTTTTGGTAAGAATGGTAATTTACCTATCGTCCGGTGCTTATGTTTGCCAACAACTCGGCAATTATTCATAATGTCAACGTCTGACTCACTACTGATTGAAAGCAGTTCTACAACGTGGGATAAACAAAAACAAAAAGTGAAATATTAATGATCTTTACATCTTTAACGAATTTGTATATTTGATATACAAAGTAAATTCATGTAAAACAATTTTTAGCTGACCAAATTTCCTTCAAGGCCAACACTTTATTTATATTTACAAAAAACAGGAGTCCTAATGGGACCTCCGATAATTATAATATTTATATGTTTTGAGTCCAGGTATAGGAAATTGAAAAAAGATATATTTAAAAGTATAAATTTAAATAGCTTAGTAGAGTTAACAGAAACAAAATTATAGGAAAATGATCCTGCTGCTGACGCTGATAAATCATTAATCATTTCTTGCCTATAACTTGAAAGACATTAACATACATGATGCCGATTCGTGATGTATTAATTGTCAGAACCAGTAAATGAATTGTGTCAAATGACGTACTTTCAAAACACTTTAATGAAGAATCAGTGGTCGTCTATTTACTCTGGCTTTCTTTATTCTATGAATCAACAAGCCGTCATCAATTCCGATTTTGAAACGTTAAATGTGTTTGTAGTTTCCTTTAACTTGGAGTCGGGCTTACTGACCGAACAATTAAACCTTGAAATAGACGATAGATCCTTTTCTGGTGCAATAAACAAAATGACTCATTACAGAAAACAAAAAATTATAATAATTTAAACAGGAAAAATGACATTTATAGTATAGTTCAGATACAATGTGTGATGAATAGCCAATAACTCATTGCCATTTATACTGAATTTCGCTTCTTTTGTTCAATAACAACAATAATAATGCTGCTAGGAACTGTGAAATATAACTTCCAGATATCAACACTTGCCCAGTTTAGGGAGCAAAAGAGCGCACTCCGTATACATTCTGAACGCTTTGCTGTTGTAAATAAAGAAAATGAAGGAATACACACATCATGACCACACGAATTACTGATAAGCTCTTGAAAGTATCAGATAACATTACAAGTTTATTTCCAGGTTGCAATTATCCATTAATAATATTCATTGTGTTTATAAATAATGTAAATTCAATTCCAACTATTATTACTCGTTTGTTCTATTAAAAATTTGCGGATTAAAATAATAAACAGTTTAGGAAAAATTAAGGACTAATGATATATGTTTTATCTTTTACTCTAAAGGATACATTTGTTTCTAGAATTGTACATGAAGCAATTTCTTGTAAATTTAGAGAAGGAAAATGACGGCTATAGTGCCATGAATGTAGGAAAAATATACTGAATGTTTCTAAATTATAGAAAAGTCATGTTGAAGTATTTTTTTCCTTAAAAAGATCTGTCAACATTTACTGTAGTATCACTTTAACAAGGTAGATCTTGCATCAAACATAAAAAGAACATGACGAGATAGACAAGACGTTTGTACAAAACAGGTTTAATGATGAATTATTTTATAAAAAAGTATTTACAAAATATTTAATAAAAATACTAATAATATTTTAAAAATGAAATGTCCAGATGGTTATAGACCGACGTGTCAGGTATTTACTTGATGTGTGATACCTTAGTTAATAATGATTATAGTCAGACAAAAGAAGGCCAGCTTAATTTGAAAAGGACACTAAAGTCTGATTCGAGGTACTTTGAACAAGAATAAGTTTAAACCTTTTTGATAAGGGAAGCTGGCATTACTTTTTATGCTTTGTACATTTGTTTATCAACACAGATTACAGATATTGCTTTTGAAATTCATTAGTTATATTTTTGAAAAAAAAAATTATAAGGACATTTTCTTATAGTTAGATAAGAATGACATTGGTGTTCGAAGGGGGTGAAAGTGAACTTTAAATATGAAGGCTAAATTTTGTTAAATAATAAATCCAAGTTTCAATTTCATATGTGTAAGTAAACCATTTTTTTAACAAAAGAATGATCAATACATGTATGATATGAACAAGTAGTTCACAGCCTTATAAAAAGAAAAAACAATACGTATTTGAAAACCCAATGTAAAGCTATTTCAGATTAAGTCTAGGGTTATTGCTACGAAAAGTTTCTGTTTAAATATACTGAGCTCTACTGCAGTCTACTTGAGTATCGGCATGCACTCTGTCCCCTCAAACAGATGATGCTGTTTGAGTCTCATCATTCTTATGATGACACTTTTATGTATAGATTTCCCCTTAGATAATGTCGTTTAGGTAAACACTCAAAGATATTGCAGATGCTGCAATTTTTTTGTCTACTTTGTAGTCAATAAAATATATAATAAATTACAAAAAATTGTGATAATGTTAATAGCCTTATAAAGGTGATGATCGCTGGATTCTTTCCAATGATAAAAGGTTTTATATTGAAGTAACCATATCAAATTGTTAATATTTAACTTTTACAGGACATCCAATATAATAAACGTTATGCTATTATGTAGTGGATATTGATAGAATTTGTCTTATTATTACATTTATTAACAGTCTCTTTTAATAATTTAACAAAATTGTTTATTTTTTAGCTACAACTGACAAGTTAATTACTCTCATGTGTATAACAATACTATAAATTTAAATGAAATTTGTTTAAATGAAATGAAAAATCTATTATTTTTGTACCTTATACCTAAAGTTCTACCGAAGATGCAGGAAATACTTGTTTCTGGTTGAGAACTTTTTTCAATTTCTGGTGCGCTTTTTGCATAGGCCAGAAGGCCTTATAATAACTGAACCATAAATACGTGTAAATCAATGAAAAAAAAACGTTCAAAAACAATTTCACTTAGTGCACGGTATTCCTTTTAACTCAATGAATAAAGATTCATATGTCATATACATATGAATCAAGCACAGTACTAATTATTTTAATCACAATGTTTCAAAGTGCAATGAGTAACGTGAAGCAGACCCAAAGCGCAATCGCAAGAACTCGTTATCTATAGACCTTCTCTCCTTCAGTATGTGAGTTTTCATATTTTATATTTATATAATTTTAGCCGTTGAATATTAGGTGATGTGTACTTTTCCCCCCACACAAAATACATGATTTTCTTTTCATATCCATTACCTGATTTCTAGAAAATTTATGTTTTTATTGTTTTATTCGGAAAATTAAAAACGGATTTTTGCTATGAAAATATATTTTTATGAAAACATAAAAATATTAATAGTGATATTCCAAAAACAGAATATTTTGACAAAAAATTGGATACATGTTATTTGCAGATGCAGTTGTCATGTACACTTTGTTTCTTGCTATTGTAGAATGTATTTCTTTCCTGTCACACAATAAGAAAATAACGTACGAAATGTGCCGTTGAAAAGCTGTTTATTTTAGTTACAAATGTAAAAATGAATATTTCTAAAGTTTTTATCCTATTTTCTTCTTTTGCACATTAACATATACACGTGTTCTTTTGGTATAAACAGGAAACAAACATGAAAAACTAACAACTTATTCTACAAAACATTTTGTTGAGTGTCATTTGTAAGAATTACAGATGTCTAAGTGGGTGGGGTAAAACATTTCAAATCTTTTAATAACCTGTAACTGATCCTGATCATAAAATGATTACAATATTTTTGTGACCAATGTATCCACTTCTTTGAAAATGAAAAGAAAGTACTCAATTCAAATTATTTCTTTTATTTTTGATGATGGTTTTAATGCATGTTCAAGCACAATGAAGACCCACTGAAAATAGTAGTGTCTGGCGACAATTTATAATGGAATACACAGTAGTGAGAAGCAAACCTTATGTACTGACTCAATCAAATAGAAAAAACATGATCCGTTTAGAAGGCCCTAAACGACAAAATTTAAAATGTTGCAGGCTCACGTGTTTATGCTTTCTATTTTTAGCTCCACCTTTCAAAAAAGAAAGTGAATATATTGTCAAGACCTTCTTGTAAGCGTTGGTTAACCCTTTTGTAAAGGTCCTTTTCTCGGTTACAGAAAAGCACTATTTTCTCGGTTACAGAAAAGCACTATGTCACTCCAAACTTGATATACATTATTATTATCATAAAATAATGCCATTTCAAAAAGCAGATAGTTTGCAAAAGTACCTAGAAATTTCTTTTCTCTAATAATTATGTTAAATTTTCGAAGACCGTCAAACTAGATAAACTCAACCTTAGAAATTATTGTTCATTAGTACATGTAGAACGCATTTCTTAAAGACATATAAGCTCGTGATATTTGTTCATTTATTCCCTTTCTTACTTGTTTCTTCGTTAACTTTTTTGCCACCATACATTTCGCAAAAAAAAAAAGAAAAAGAAATCACCTATTTTCATTTAGATATGGTCTTCAGCTTTATTTTCTGATGGAAAAAACAATGCTTTGCCGTTTCAAACTAAGTATTTCAGTAATTTAATCTTTGAAAAATGCATCATATCAGATCTAGAAATGAAACGTCCGCTCTACTAATTCAACTATAAAGAGGGGGCCAGTATCGAAGGTCTCCTTATTGTTTATGTACTTTATCGTCGGCTTATTTCATTTTCCACCTTAATTATTTTTATGTTACAATTATCTAACATTAACATGTCTAACATTTGCAAAAGCTGAAGTTTGCTGTAAAATTTGTGTTCTTGTACTATAACTCAACAGCATTTCTGAGGGTCATAAAATTCTGAAATTTTTTGCTTAATCATCTTCTACATGACCATCAAAAAGTATTTTTAGTAATTTTCATATTTTTTGTGACCATATTGGACGCTATTTGGAGTTAAAGGAGCCTTTTAATATGCAAGGAAACAAATGCAAGGTCCATTAGGTCTAAATTAAATAGTTTTTCTAACTGAACGAGCTTCAAAAAGTTGTAACTGGCCTGATTCAATCATTAACTCATAAAGACTACCCACAATTTAAGATATAGAGAAAAAGCTTTCTTGCTTAAAACAACAATATTAAATTTGGAAAATTTTCTACTCTACTTCTAGTTACACTCAATTTAACATGAAAAACAATGTTGGTCCATGTACATGTCTACAGATTGCTCTACACAAGAAATTTAAGACGTATAATTTTTCTTCCCTCTTTTCGTACTATATGAACTATGAAAATATATATTATTTAACTTAAAACTGGAATGAAGCAAGCGTTTTTTTTACAGTCTCGAATGAAAGATTCTTTATATAAAATAATACAAAAGGCTGTGGACGATTTTAAATATCCCTCTACTTTGATTTCAATAAGGAAGTCAAGTATTTCATCATTGTTAACTACGACAAGAGACATGTAGATTGAAATGACTTTCAAGTACATTATCTTCATTCACTATTAGGAAATTTAAACATTTACAAAGAATTATTCGCTTGTAAGTTTCAGGAATTTATTGACATATACTTTCCTGAAAATGAATATGCGTTTTATAAATTTAAATTTCCGCATGCGACAGCTAATATAAGATATGTCTTAATGTTCAATTACGACATTAAACTTTAAACTGCATAAGTTGCTTTCAAGAACAATAATAAAATGTTTTGTATTTTTTGTTCATTTTGTGTGTTTTGTTTTCCATTTTAATAATGTATAGTAAAAGAAGTATTAAGGAAACCAATATTTTGTTAGTATTTTCTATCAGGGATTATGAAGCTTTAAGTGCCTTAGATGTAGCTATATGAACATATCTATTATAGACATCTTACATTTATTAATATAAAAAATAAAACCTTACGGTTAAATATAAGGACCACACTTTTTAGATTGACATATAAATGATAACAGCCGTTTTGAAAGAAGTCATTTTCGAAAAAAAATAATGTAACTATCTAATACTTACAGATATGACAAAAGCGAGTAACCTGTCCACATAAGTCATGTCAATTACATTTGCATGTAGAGACTTGACTAATGTTAGTCCTATCTTGTCTGTAAATGCCCTGTAAATAATATAATTTATTTCACTATTTGCTTGTCAAACAAACGAAAATTAAAACATAAATTGGGTTTTGAAGTTAAGAGAATTTTACCGTATACTCTAGCTATTTCTTGAAAGGAAATTATTACAGAACAACAAATTTGTTTAAGAGATTCATTTATACATACTTATAACGAAGAGTTAACCAATACATGTATAAGTGAATATAACTGGAAAAATAGTTGATATCAAGTTCCTAAACAATAAGATTAATACATTATGAATCAGCATTACTTAATTTCCGCCATACTTGGGTAAAATTGTCCACGGTTGTCGTGTCAATTACTATTTGTGGGATAGTTTTCTATTACTCGGATTTTTTTTTAATAAATACAATGAAAGTCAAATGACTGTACGTGTGCATGAAGTACATGTATGACTGCACAAACATCTAAACGTTATGAACCAATTGAACCAAAATACATCCGATTGTAAATTGAAACATAAGATAAATTAATTCATAAATGAACACAAAACAAAACATTTACAGGGTGGAGAACAGAATTTACTTGTGGACAACATGCACGGCCGGAAATTCTAAAAACAGGTTGGAATTATGTAATGTATTTTTGTTTCGATCGAAGGCTGTCTAAAATCAGTTTCACTTCCATTACAAACTGAAATTATTGACCATTCTTAACATGTTTAGGATAGTTCTTGTCATTCTAAAATAATTTTTTATGATAGTTCTTACAATTATCAAATAAATGTTGAGGATAGTTCTAAAATAAAATATACTGGACAGTTCTTTACCTTTCTAGTTAAATTGTTCAGACATTTAAATTCTCTTTAACTATACTTCCTACAACAAACCATTTTACACTGCATTTAGATCTTATCACACTTTCCAATGAACAGTTTATTTTACATAAGAACTTACTGAGTTTATTTTACAAAAGAACTTACTGAGTTTGGCCAAAATAACTAGAGTTAAAAAAAGCATTCATGACCCTGTAAGTTTTCTCATGGACAAGAAAAAACCGAAAAACACACCAAAATATTCGAACTTATCAAGTACACACTGGCCAAAGCTTTCGCAGAAGCGGCGGCAGGGGGTGGGGGTATTCATCGCAGAAGCGGCGGATAAAAAATGGTCGTTTGCTGTATGTTTTAACTTTTTACGGGAAACACCTAGTGAGAATGGAACCCACATATGTACTTTTCCAATATATTTAACGAACACGATGTAATTCATTGCCATTTATCCAAACAATTCTGTACAGTTTGACGTGTGGACGCAACTTTGCAGAATTTTGGTTAAATCACATACAAATGTGTGTAAAACGGCTCATAAATACACCGGCATTACATCGTATGGATGACACTTAGACAAAGCAACCATATTTATGAACTTTTGGAAATTGTTTTTGCCTGTTAACAAAAGAATTGACAAAAATTATTACAACGCAGACGGCAGTGGATTGATTCGATTGCAACGCAGTGCGGTGGGCCCGATACCATTAATATCTATTTTGAGGGGTTAACTTGACATAACGCAATTATCAATGTACTTAACGTTATGTCAAAAATTCATAATAAATGGCCTTTTTCAAAAATGTTTTGTTTACGTTGTTGACTTGAATGAAGGGAACATAAATTTTTAAGGGAATTCAATGCATTTTTCATTTTGACGAAGGTACCATTTTAAAGTATAAAAAAAGAATCTAAAGGTTTTTAATTAGCAAAATTACAAATTAAAGGGCAGATAACTAAAACACGAAAACAGTTACTACAAATAAGTTTTCGCTTAAAACGTTTCTGTGATCATATTCTAAAATTATCCAACGTTTAAATAAACTTCATTATGTAGTTTTCATTCTCTATATGTTTATTTGTAACCATAGATTAAACTTTTACATATAAAGAACTTTCATTGACTGCATTCGCTTTCGTATCTTTTTCATAATGTTTTTCTTACTGATTATTTCGATTCATCCGTGCACGTTGCTGCAACAATTACATCGACTAAATCAGTTGGGAAATCGAAGAAATCTCATACACTCATATAAAGACAATAGCAACAGCTATGGAAGGTGTTTGACTGTAGGAAATTGTTTTTAGAACTTCTATTATGTAATATAAAAGATATTTACGAAACATTGATCTGAATCTGTCTTCGTATATTTGGTCAGAGGAAAATGACAACACAAACTATTCGCGTTCTATTTCGATATCATCCATCTTATAGGTATTCTGTTTTTAAAGTAGAAAATAACACCGCTTAACTGACCAGTTATTACAATAAAATACTTTACAAAATGTTTGATGTGTCTGTTTAAATTGTTATAGTTCATAAAAACGTTAAGAGTGTATTTAATCTAATAGGAAATATTGTTCAAACGATAACCATGTAAAAGTGGTTGTACGTTTTTATATTATAGGAAGAATTTTTTCGTATGAAATCTTCCTTTGAGATAACAATCAATGCAGGACCACCAATTTACAAATGCATACTGAATACGAGTAATGTGGCGCAATACGTTTGCATTACATCACTGAGTGAATCTATTTATCGTGATATTGAATGTATAATTACAGCACCTGTATTAAAGATATGTAAATGATTTTTATAAGTACCGTTTTAAAAAAATTTTTTTTAATCGAATTCATTTTTAGAATAGTTTGATAACAAATCCACTATAATGCAAAATAGAAGAAAGAAATGTTTTACTTGCCTTTGAAATCTTATTTATGAACTTAGTTGCACATTGCATCACATTTTCCCGATTACGCACTATCTTCATATATCAATTTCCCGTCATTATATATTTATTTTATCGATGTCTGCGTCCTGTTAACATTTATTCTAAATTAAGCATTTTTCTATTTGTTTAAGCACCATGTAAATATCTCGTAGGTTTAAGGAAAATAAAAGAGACTTCCGCAATTCCCGGAACGTTTGGTACTTGTAAATTATACTTATTATACTTGTTTTTTTTATAATATTTAACCCTTATTTAGTCATTGACATATAATTGACAAGCCAAAAAAAAACACAAAAAAAACATGCATTTTGTGTAAAGCAACCCACTCACAAAAACTAAGATTGATGATCAACTTCTTAAAACAACTGTTTCAAAAGAGGGTTTTACACAAAATATAACACGCTTGATAATAATCCCCCGTTCAACAGGATGGGCAGTCGAGTGTATTATTACATGAGATATGCATAGAATATGGAATGTTTCAGTCATAAACCTCATTTGAAAATGGCGGAACATGAATTCCCTAAACAATGTCCAAAACGGCGGCAAAATTAAAAGTATCGCAGGTTTGGTTTGCTTGATCCTGTTCATGGAAGTACTGTAATCCAGTAATAAAATCTGGAAACAAAGTGATTCCATCAGAAGCATTATTCACAACAAAATTACGTGGAAATTGCAGACTCGGTTTAATTAAGTCTGTACATGAGGGATAATAAATAAGTGCAACATCGCTCACGCCCCCTAACACCGGTTTGAGGGGTACTCAATTCTCAACACTCAATAGTGTTTATCGAAAAGTGGTAGGGGTTTGATACTGTCCTCATTTAATCGAAATAGAATTTCAGAAATACAAAGGCCGAGCTAAATATTAAGATCTCATGAAAGTTAGAAAGAAAAACGTACACAAAAGCAAACATCAATGAATGACTTTTTCCGGACATTCTTCATGCAATATGTATTGTTTAACACACACCCGTGCCGACTTTACGACTTCGTAAAAAACGGTATTGCACGGTAGTGCATATATTTTGACGTGACGTCATTAGCGTTACACAACCATAGTGTAAAGACACGCTAAATGTTAGCGTTATACTATAGGCGCGTCATATGACTCTTTATTCACTTTAAACGGTCTTTATTTTGGGTGTGTGATAAATAGAATATTAAATTTGTGTAAGTTCATTAATTAATTTATTGAACTCATTGAATAAAATAATATAATGCTCGCCAGAGGCTCGCATAATATAATTTTATTCATATTCATTTCGTGCAATAATTCAGTATTGAACTTACACTCATTCAATATCCTCTATCTCTTGTATACCTTTAGATATTTTAATAAGTAAGTACAATATTAAATGTGTATTATCTTAAATGTATACATTCATTATCAATAAATGTTCTTCTTTTACAATGGCTTTGTGCTCATACTTGTGTTAATAACATCATCTCATATCTTTCAATTTAATTTACCTCTTTGTTT
This sequence comes from Ruditapes philippinarum, assembly GCF_026571515.1. Taxonomy (NCBI): domain Eukaryota; kingdom Metazoa; phylum Mollusca; class Bivalvia; order Venerida; family Veneridae; genus Ruditapes; species Ruditapes philippinarum. The sequence continues at coordinate 775 of NW_026865812.1, read as the reverse complement.
CGCTGATAGAAATATCAAAATAAACAAAGAAGAAAGCATACTATAAATATATATTTACTGATGATATATTTGTATTTAAACAAAACAAAAGTTTAAATGTACAATACTAGCATTTATATTTAAGTGACAAAGTATCTGCTTCACTTTTATTTTTATCAACGTGACCAATAGTCACAAATTGTCAGTACATTTTAAGCAAGTAAATCACAACATTATATTTGTTTTACAAAACCATAACAAAACAAGAAAAGCATTGATGCAAAGCATCAAAGGGCGACGCCAAAAGAATTTGATCCAGGTTTGCACTTAAATACTTAACAAAAGATGTGTACTTTATAGCAGTACCATTACATGTGTCCTGGAGGCTAGGCCCAGTTTAAGTTGAAACTTAAACCAAAAAGAATAGACTCTGTCTTGCCAAGATGCAAATACAATTTATGGTCAATGAACCAATCTTATAAGACTCAAGCTATAAAAAAGAATTTCCTCAGATTTATTTTACAAGATACAAGGATACCTGAGTCATCAGCATATAATTACAGACACGAGAATCGGACCTGGGAAGAACAAATATGACCAGATTGATAAAAAAACTGTGTTCATAAAAAAACAAAAACAAAAAAGTAAATAATGACCCCCTTTGAAAATATACTATTAACTTACAGTATATTTTAAAGGGGGTCATTATTTACATTTTGTTTTTGTTTTTGACACTTTTAAGATGAACAAAGGTTTTTTTATCAATCTGGTCATATTTTTCCTTCCCAGGTCTGAT